>NC_134578.1:23030000-23065000 GCF_050947875.1 Dermacentor variabilis | reverse complement strand
GCAACCGAATTTACGCCAATGGCCAAGCCTGAGTATCAGTATACATGTGCCACCCAATTATGCTTGCTACTTCCATGATGTCACAGCAAACGCGAACTCTCTCAGTACCGGTGCTAAAAGATATTATGGAGCGCGGAGGGACACAAGGCAGACGCTGTGTGGCATTGTGGGGGGGTCTGTAGCCTTAGAACATCACAGAACGTAGTAGGATACCATCATAAAACTCTAAAAGGGAAATTTATTTATAGAAATTGAGTTTAGCAGAAACACGTTAGATATGTGCTTGTAACTATTTTACGTTCCTTTCAGTGACTATGCATTTACTGCGACAACCTGGTATTCTAGCAACGTCTCTGAAATGTATAGAAGCAGTACCGCGCTTTGTGTATTGCTTGCTTCTTTTGTATGTACAGCAGCATTAAAAGCAAACTAAAGCAGTGCTGAAAGTAAGGCTACATCGTGAATGCTATTCTAGTATTTCGAGTTCTGAAAAACTGACTCTGTCATTCAATCATAAAGTCTATCTCCATTGTTTGTGTCTAGTAGTGAAGTGAGGTATCTCTTTACTGTGGTCGGTTTCCCGGTATTGCCGAAAATTCAGCGTGTTGAGGTTCCTGTCCCGCCTCCACCAAAATAGCGTTGCGACAGTGCAAAAAACGACAAAGAGTGCGACCCAGAACTCTACATACAATGTAACAGTATTTACGCATGCGTGGTCTCTTTGAACATCCCCAGCTGGCTTTGCTAGAAAAGCTTAGTAGCTGCTGCAGGAAAGCGTACTTTTATTCTATTGAATATTATTTCAATTCTTTAAACATCGTAAAACGTAATCTGCTGCTGCAAAACGTTTCGTACACAGCGCGTAAATTTATTCTAGCACTTCTCTATCAAAGATCAACACGCAGACGCTGCCGTTACTATAAGCTACGGTGACAGTCATGATTGACTTTTCCGGTACCCTTCTCAGGTGTTGCGTTCTGGCGATGTGTTTCTAAAGAAACAGTATGCGATAGAAGCGATGTGAGTTGTCAATTGAGACGTCTTCTCTCAGCCGGACTGGATTTTAAGACAATTTCAGTTCATATCAGTGGTGCCCAAAGTGTCCTAGTTTAAAGCAAAGCTGCCTATGTCTTCGCTGGATTTTTTTTTTGGCCTGGGTAACAGGCCGCTACCCGCTACCTTTAGGTGTTAACGAATACAGTAACCAGTTACAGTAGCCATTATTGATGTAGGAACATCTGCTGGTACTCATTTCACAGCGCAGTCATTCGTGGACTGAAAAATGGATTGTACTGACACGCCTAATTTTCGAAGTGCAAGACACCTAAAAAATGAAGCGTCAGCTTTTTGCAGACCTTTTGTTTGTTAGCTCTCTGTATCAGCTACTAAATTGAAATGAATCTTCTAGTAGCGCAAATAATTAGCCAACGACGTGGTTAAGTTAGTAGACGTACCTACCCGTCGTAACTCGTGGTCTCTTATGTCGCATTAATTAATAAAGGGAAAATAGTATTTAAAAAGGCGGCCTTCTGTGTCTTTTCTTTTCGCGAGCTTTATGGAAACTGTATGATAGACAGCGTAGAACGTGCAAGCGGGTCACAAAGAAATAATAGTCGACTAGAAATTTTCGACCTTGTCTCTGGAATCTGCGGACTAGAGACCACCGGACAAATGAAAAAAAAAACCCTCAGGACAAGTGGTGTCCTTTCTTTTTCAGGCTTCTGATCTAAGGTTTCAACCGCGTGCTAACTGATAACTAAGAAAAAGGTTGGCTGTTGTTAATATATTTTTTTACTCTGTTCCTAATTACTCTTTGCAAAAGCGTTCAGCCGTGAACGTTCAGCCGAGGGAGCGGTGCGGAAAAAGCTTAGCGTTGAAACAAAGGACAGGCTAGTGCTCATAGTTGCCTTTGAAAAAGATTTTTCCGTGGACTACAAACGCTGTAAAAGAAAAAAGAACAAAAGAACTTCCCTATGCCTGAATTTCAGACCAAGCGGCCTTCGCTGCTTAAGCAATTCAATTCGATTCAATTGTGAATTCAATGCTTACTTAACGTTATTAAATTCAGCATGCATTCTGTTCGGTATAGGAAGTCCCCTTGGATGAACATTAGGCATGTGGCATCGTGCGGCAATAGGGGGTACAGCCGAGAAGCGACAGCCGCTATCATAGACAAACAGCAATAAGCGAAGTAATCAAGGTTGAGGTGGCGAGGAGCAGCATTTGTTCGGGAGAATGACGCCGAAGGAGTAGGGCACTGCATCAAGAATGCCTTTTGTCTCGGTCAGGCTTTGGGACGTCTACTCATATCCGAATATTAAAGCGCTTTGTTTGTCTTCCTGGAAACTCGGAATATTGGGAGCTTGACTGGAATGGGCTCCAGCCGGTCGCTTGGGAGGCGCGACGTCCTGCATTCACGACATAATAATACCGTACTTCGATCAAGAAGAAAACGGACAATGAGATTGCTTTAACCACCTGGAAAGGCATATTGAAAAGCGCAGTGAACGACACCATAATCAGGTGGAATGCTTCGATTTTAATGTAAAAAAATGGTATCTAACTTTTTCATTCTTTTGCATGCGTAATTCTACTATTTATATTTTTGTGCAATGATGCAAAATATTGAAACTGCTGCCTTCAGTGATTACTTGTTATTTTTGTATTTCTCTTGTTACATAATGTTGCGTAAACCTATTTGGTGGGGCATTGCTGTTTTTTTTTAAATTGTCAAAATATTTTGTTACATTATTATAAGGGAAGCATGGCATGTACTGTATCTTCCAATGCATTTGTGACGAAAAAAGTGAACACAGTAGGGTTGCAGGAACCACGTGACGCATTGTGCACCTTCAACTACCTGTATCTTTCTTAAAATGTATGGAAAATTGATAAGTCAATAGAAACGACCGGGGCCGTGCAGCCCAGTTTAATATTACCAGCGATTTTTGAGGACGACATACCTTAACACAATGAAATGTAGTGGTTAAAGCATGTTAGCGCGATACATTGAATCGCATAGAAATCCATATTATGACAAGATTTACTACCAACTGGTAAAGAAAAACGCCTGTAAGTGAAGGATATGTTTCAGTTTGTGGTGGTCTATTGCTCTAACATATACATCCGTCAGAATACAATGCCAACTTGACCCCAGAAACATTAGAAATCAGGACTCTTTGGTGTAACTTATGGAAACACCAGACAATCTGTACGGCGTCAAGACCATTGAACTACAAGAACGTGGAAATGAAGGTCCCAATAAATTTTAAACAATCATGTAAACTACAGTACCTTGTTCAACCACCTTGCTAACGAAAACCGTTCTGTTATGGTTGGCAATTTTCGCTGTGATAAGTCTAACAAAAAACAGGTACAATTTATCTTCGATAGAATGTGCAAAATGGACGCGTCATATCTACGGCATTCTTTTTTGTATAACTAACATATACCCTGATTGTTTATTTGCATAGGTGAAAAGTGAATGTATCAACTGTATAGGTGATTATACGAATGATGTATACCCTATTATTCACTGGACTGGCCACTAACTACATAGATTATTAGCCCAATTATCCGGTATCATGTTGTCTGCGTCGCTCAATAAGATGTTTGTCTGTCCTTCTGAACAAAAAAAATACTACATTACAAGAAATCGAGCTGATAAAATATGCGCATCGGACAAACACGACACAAGTGCTAATGCATAGGTCTTTTGCTTTTTTTGCTACAGTTATATTCGCGCTAATCTCAGTGAGTGTTCTCAACCGGTCTCTCCTTCGTAACCTGCGGTTTATCGCACAGTTTTGTCACCGCATCAGTGGCATCCACAAGATTAGGTTGAGCTCAGCGCCCGTAAGTTCGCCATGAGCCAAACGTGGCAAGAAATACTACTTTTAAGCAGTGGAAATTTTCTCTTTGCCATTCCCATGCTGCAACAAGGGATCCCTCGTTTAGAAACGAGGCACGTAAATGGCTGCCTAGAGAGTAAAGCGATTCACACCGTTAAGGGCGTTTTCTGTCGAAAGCTCACACCCTTACACATTTTTATGTATGTAAGGGTGCGAGTTGCAGGCAAAACTGCACGCTTAGGAACCGTGAAGGGCGTAGATGGATTTACAAGTCAATGATTCGTTGGTCCCGACCACAGCTATGCGATTTTGACCTGCGACTCTCTACGGCAGATTGAAAACGTTTGATATGGCTGGCAAATTGTCAAGGATTAATAATTAGCAAACAGGTTAGTACTATCCCTAGTAAATCAGCACTACCGAAATGCAAGATGTTCTATGAATTCTTTTGCCACCAGGTTACCTGAAACGCTTTTTATTTCGCAGACAGTTGCCGAATAAAACCAACTGTCCGGTTAAGCATTTGAAGCACCTGAGCACCATTCACGTGTAGATTTAATTGTATGTATTAATTTTAGGGTATACAATTATTCTAGTCATTTTTAAAAATTTTCGCATTTCTCCTGTCTTTCTTGGCCCGGTGTCTGGTCTCAGCATCACGACTATGTACACGCGTTATACTCGTTCGTGCTGGTTCATCGCTAGGCTGACGTATGGTTAAGTGTTTGTTAAGCCTGACTGTTCTGGTTTTCCTCGGGATTCTGGTTCTGGTTTTCCTCGGGACAACTTTGTCGGCTTTTTTGTGTTTTTTTATGTAACAGTTTAAAAGTTGCCTCTGCCCCCGCGCATGTGGCTGATGGCTTCCACATAAAAAAAAAGAAGAAAACAATCACCCGGTTTAAATTAAACATATGAGGCCCAGGTTAATATAGGAGCGCAGTGCGACGTTTATTAGCATATACCATGCCTCAAGGCTGTTATGTGCCGCTCGCCCACTGGCTCTGCTAGTCAACGTGCTATGAAAGTTACGTATGCGGTCTCCTGGACGACGCATGAGGTTTCACGAATGTTCTCACAAGTCAAGCTCGCAAATGTTAAAAGCGCTGTCTTCCAGCGTACGTGTTACAATTCCCGATACATCGCCCGTGATGATACCCGCCGTTGTCACTTAGTGGCTCATCACTTAATGCTGTTAAGCACGAGGTCGCGGGATCGACTCCCGGACGTGGCGGCCGCATTTCGGTAGGGACCGAAATGCAACGACGCCCGCGCATCGTGCAATGGGTGCAGGTTGAATAAACCCGGCCGGTTAAAACTGATTCGGAGTGCCCCACTACGGCATGCCTCACAATCAGATTTTGGTTTTGGCACGTAAAACGGCCCACTTTATAAATCATTCGTGATATCAGGCGTTCTTGGTATCAAGAAGAACATGCTCATCAGATGAATTTTCAGTCTGTGGTACCACTGACTCTGAAGGGATCGGCACGGTGTTAGTGATCCGGTATACGATCATGGTGTGCGTTCGTCATCTCCTTAAATTTCGTGTTTACATGGCGAGGGCGGAAAGCAGGATGCATAGAAAATAAAATTGAAGTGGTTGTAGAACTCAGAGGAGCCGTGAGCAAGAGTTCTTCTTCAGTTTTTTGGGTGAAACACACTCAGGCACCATCAGCCTTGCGCAAGCATCTTTCTAGTCTCTCTCTCTTCGAGCGCCGACAAAGGAATTTCTCTTTAACCTGTCAAGCTCAGCTGACAAGCGGGCGCCGATCGATGGGTCAGTGGAACGCCGACACAGCTGTCCGCTGCCAGATGGAGCGGGCACGCCAAGGCCCCTCGTCATGAACAATGTGCGTTCAATACGGCAGGTAAGCAATAAACGAACAAGCAGTAGGTGGTCTCCTTCCTTGTCCGCAATGCATAATGGCGGCGCAGGACTTCGATAATGGCTCACACAAAAATACCGGACAATAAATTAATAAATAAATAAAACTAAAGGAAACATTTGACCACGAGCGACGATTCTCAGCTTACGTTATACTTCAACAACAACAACAACAACAACAACAACAACAACAACAACAACAACAACAACAACAACAACAACAACAACAACAACAACAACAACAACAACAACAACAACAACAACAACAACAACAACAACAACAACAACAACAACAACAACAACAACAACAACAACAACAACAACAACAACAAATGCCTTGTGGCAGCGCTTCTATTGGGCAGACTAGCTGCTGTGCTAAGCTGAGATTCAGTGGGCGTGGGCTTTCCGCTCGCGATAACCCGCAGCCACGCATTTATTCGGGCTGAAAAACTAATGACTGCGCACAGGTTCCCCATCAAGCCTGACGGTTTAGCTAGGCATCTTTACCAGACAACCAGGGAGGCCAATAAGGCTTGGTGCAAGCAGAAGGAAAAAAAATGTAAATACATCATTTATGCATCAGTTGTATAAAACAATTCACGCATCGAAACTCTGCTAACTTCTCCTAGGTCTCGCTGCTCAAGGTACGGTACACAATATGCAAGAGAAAAATCTGGGCCTTGTGTGAATATAGAGTTGTATACCCTACATTCTTCTCCGTGTTTCGGAATAGGGGAGGATCTGCATTTTAGAGACTGTATCAACAGGCGCAGCAACAGAATCTCTTTAAAGGAAAATGTAGCTGTAGAGTTCCCTTGCAGTTTGTGTACTTTGTGCGGAATACCCTACTATAAATTTGGAAGCTCACCTCACTCTATAGTGTTAATAGCGGTCACCATTTGCCGTAGAACCAGGCGGAACTAATTCAGTTCCTGAATTAATTAAAGTGAACTCAGCGCACAATGGTACATCTGTGAGAGAAATTTCAGCGATGATTACCCAGCAGTTTCGCTGAGTCACACATGCCAGACTTTCCTTTTTATGCAGCACACTGTGGAACATCAGTATTACATTGCGCCATTCACTCGTAAGGATGCTTCCTTTCGGTAGGGTTGGGGGTAAGTAGCCTTCCTCTAGCATATTTAATAATGCGGCCATAAGACTCGGAGCTAGAGACATTGCCGGCGTGCCTTTTCCAAGGATAGATTCGCATCTCTCTGGAGACCCCCTCATACTCATAATTGACTGGAGGTTCTCTCAAAATATTTTCCTTCGCTATTTCACTTAAGACGTGCGAAAATATATTCACGAAGGCTAAGTATTGTCCGTATATAATTTATCATGTGCTCTATTTGAACGGTCTCCCCATACAATGAACGATCTGATGAACTATTAACACATGATAATTCCTCCTGATTTTTGTTAGGTACTCCACTAACATACGCGCTTTTGTTCCCTTTTTTCAATAAAAAGACGTAGTTTAGCATAGAATTAATACACTGTAGACCAAGCATTTGTGTTCCTACAACCGCCATACTCGTTCTACAGGCCGTTGAGCCATGAAGCCATACGTATAGGCCCATGCATATGCTTACATTCAAAAATGACAAATGTTTATACTCTATACATTAAATACCTCCGAAATGAACTTGATATAAAAGAAAGCAGATCAGGAACAGTTGTTGAATCACTGCGAACTGAAGATCAAGAAGAGAAAGAAACCTGAGTTTGGGCACAAACGCAATGCGGTGTCTTTGTCAACACTTTCATGTCTTAGTCATCTGCAATTGCATCTCAGGAACATCGGGACGCGCACATGTCCATTAGTATTCCGCATGAATTCTACAAAATGTTTACGTGCATCTTTATGAGGCTCGCACTTTCACCAGACACGATTATCGAGTGAATCAACGTTGAAAGCGCAAGCCCTGCCCCGGACATTTGCACAGCTGCGAGAACGCCCTTATGTTAACTTTTTTTTAGCCAGTGACTATTCTAGCTTCGTCAGCGTTGTCACTCTGTACAGCCACTTGAAATTTTCTGGCCTAGACGACCCTGGTATATAAATACAACGTATTGGCAATCCAAAATTTTTCTGAATATCGAGGCGATACCCTCGCAAAATAAACATTTTTCAAGATACAACAAAGTCTATAAACTACTACGTAGTTTCTAAAAAGCGGGAAATAAGCCGACACATCTAAACTGTCATTCATTGCTGCTAAAACTAGCATCCACATTGCCTTGCACAGTTGCACCAATTTCCTAATTTGCTATGAAAGTAAAGCAAGCGAAAGCTGATTCCAAACAGGAACATAATGTTTACTTTTATAACCGCGAGAACTGAGCGATTTTCCCCCCTAAAGTTACTCCGTACGAGAGGGGAACGCCACCTAAGACATTTTATTGCAAATTAGCGGACAGCCAAACCGAATGTACTGTGCATCACAAGTAAATCAGGGGAATTTAGGCGCAAGACATGTTTGTCGCGCCAGCACTGGGTTAATTTACCTTGTCGCCGTTCTGCCATCACAGTTTTCATCCCGCCAGCTAACATTGTTATGCGCAAAACTCAATGATTTGCTCTGAGCTGATCTGCACGATACATTTTTTTTCTTTCATCCGAGCGGTCCCCTGGCAGCTTTGTCTTTTTTGTGATCGTTTCTTGCGAATCGGCAGCGACGCACGTGTGCTGTCGCAACTGGCGTGACATCCGAAGCTTTTCTCCTCATCTTCTTGCCTCCGGATTCTTTCCTGACCAGTGAACCACACATCTCGGACAACGTCCATCTATCTCCAGTTGCTTTTAAAGGGCAAGGATCGAGGACGTCGTCTCAATTTCATGTATTGTTTGTTTGAAGGAAGACTGAAACGCGCTACGGACATGCCAACTATAGGTCACCGATATGCCGAATGGCTCGAAAAATCAAGACGGATAACAGGGCCGTTCCCAATTTTCTCTGTCAAATTTGCATGGTTGGAATTTGAATTTATATTCGTTATGATTTTTTTGTGTTTTTGCTTTCTTTATTTCCTTTCTGCTTCGTTATTCATTTTTCACTGTGGTTTGGCATCTGCTGACCACAGAAAGATTAACGATCACGCGCCTCTCCGACGGTGCTCGCGGTTGGGAAACTGCAGCAGGCGAACAAAAAGTATCCTGTCTCACATCTATCTTGCTTTTGTTTCTTCTTTATCTTTTCTTTGCTCCAGTATGGTGGCTTGGTTGGAAACCCCTTTTAAACATAAGAGTGAATGGCATTCAAACTTATTCTGTCGACTTCGTATTATGCAGAAGTTCCCGAACAGATGATCGTCCACCTGGATGTCCACTGCTGCGTGTAGCATCATGCTCTAGAACGTGACGGCGAAGAAATGTCTTATCGTCGCGTGAGCTTGTGAAGCGTGAAGGAACAACGCAGTAAGACAGACATGCCGCGAAAATGGGCTTTCTGGGATGTAAGATACAGCAAATGAAGAAAAATAAAGAAGGAATCAGGGCAGTCAACGAGGAATCAAGAAGAAACGAAGGGACCCAAAGAAGGTATGACGGAACCAGGAAAGCAGACGAGCTACGATGTAAACGTGGAAAGTATCAATCCACGCGTTCATTTCTTTCACGTAGGGCAGGACTGGTAGCACCAGTTTAGTTCAGAGATTGGGCCGATGGCTCTTTACCTATCGGGCCGAGTTATACGTACTCACAAAAAGCTCTGCGGCAGACAACGCACTGAACACCAACAGCAACAACAACGTTGCCTTTACTGCGCTGTACCAATACGCAAAGGAGAAAATAAATGTAATCGGCACACATTTTCGTAATGCGCTCCATGCCGTTTCCCACGGCGCGCATTTGGTGCCTTGAAAACACGTGACAATGGCACTCAGGCAGTGCATCCACAGGTAACGGGGAAGTCACAGTGTTGCCACTCTGCGTTTAAAACAATAAGCGGCACTGGAGCGTAACATCGCTCAGTCTTCCGTGTTTGAAACAGAAACGAGGCGTAAGCAGGGTGCGCTCGTGTTGACACATGCGGCTTTATCTCGACATTTTATCGTTTGCTGCTTTCACCCGCTCCTCGCCATCTTTGTTCACGGACTGCCTTTCAGCAAACTCAGGCGAGTGAGAAACTCGGGGCATCTTGCATTGCACCCCTGGTCCGACATGTAGAATGAGAGGCGTTGTTTGGATAAGTAGCGCCACATTTGTAGACGCGAAGCTTGTAGGAGCTTTTTTATTTCTTTCTTCTTATTTTTGATGGACCGTTGCGCTCGGAAAATAGCCGAAGCAGACGACTCTATCGCTCTATCGCGGTTGCTCCATGCGCGGCGGTGTCAGTGGAATTTGTCGCTTGAGAATATTTCATTGAGGCCATTCTTAAACTGCACGGCACTTTTAAAGGAATCCTTACACGAAACATACGTACATTCACCAGGAACAAAATTCACAAAGCTTGTCCTTCGTAAGTGATCCTTGCCGGTGACGTTCCACCTTCGCTAACTTTATGCGGAGCCTCAGGATTAGCTCAAATTTTATCTTAAAATTGTGAAGAGGTTTTTTAAATGTTGGTCGAAATTTCCATAAAAACAAAAAGGAACGTGTACGGCTTTCCTTTTTGTAACGCCTTTGCAATATTGAACGACCACCAAATAATCAAGCCTCTTGACTTTTGTGGAGCAGCCAACCGAATTTAGCGGTAACCCAACAAACACATCCGGTCCCATTTTAGGATTCTCCACTTGACCATGCTATTTCTCTGCCGCAAGCAAATCGTTTTTTTTTCACAATAGAATAATGCTGAGAAATACGCCACATCTCCCGCCACATCTCCTGCCACAAATGTGCATGTGATAGGTTTGATGCGGCGTCCTGTCCTTTTTGAAGCATTAGAAACACATCTCTTATGATTAAGTGGAAATCAAAGCACACCGCGCAGACGAAGACAAATGTATATAAAGGTGGGTACACAACATTCCACTGAACAAATATAAAGGTTACGGAACTTCGGAGGCATCAAAGAAAACTGTTCGTTCACGCGAAAGCTCATTTAATCCCTGTTTGTTCAGCTGAGAATATTGTTAAAGTGTAGGCCGACACAGTCGCATCCCTCCATGTACTGGCTTCTTTCCTCCCAGTATTGCGGGACGTCGTCGCATTTATCAGCTGGCAGGGCACGATTTATCATAGTGATCATAAAGTCAAAATTATACAAGCGTGAAAATGCGAACGAAAGAAATTCTTGATTAGCTTACTTTCTGCGACAACGTTCTTGAGACGCTTTGTAGTTGTGTTTTAGACAAGGCACTCGAGTCCCTGCTTTGTTGGCGCCACTGCCAAGTAATTTGATTTCGCTTCCCCGGTTCCTCATCGCTTTAGCGTAAAAAATTTCGAAGTGAGTTTAGTGAACTGTGTTGTTGAGTAGTCTGCAGGCATCGGGGTACATTAACATGTCTGAGAGCATACGACGATATATAGGGGCATAATTCTATATACGGGTCGCATAATTGTGCAGTGTTGAGGTCGATCCTGGCGAAACCTTATTATAGCGCTCGCCTATCAATGACCCAGTTTATCACGAAGAGTTTTCGTATGGTGACTTGTATTATCTTTGCTTAATAAATTATTAAACTTGATCAATGACCACACGGCAAGCTTGCTATCCCAACTTGTCTATAAGCTTATAAAGCGGTGAATAAAAGGACGATATAAGTACAGGACATAAAATTAAATATTGGGATGGTCAAGTTCAACAGGCACAAACACACACACACACGATATGCAGTACGAATGCTGATTTTGTTTGAGTGTTTTAAATAAAGAATTCAAAAGACAACGACATATCTATCACGTCGTTATAGCACCAACAAACTCAAGGGGTTAAAAAATGAAATTAATTTTAGCCTTTAAAAAATGTGAACATCCCTCTATCTGCACATCAGCACTAGGTCGCGTTCCAACGAGTGTAGTCTACGAATGGCGGAAGCTTTGTAATCCAATTTCCTTATGTTCCAAGTTAAGCCTCGCATTTTAATCGTGGACAGACAGAGCTTTCAGCTGTAGTTTTTTATTTGTATAATGCGTATTGACATAAACAAGTGTCAGGGTTGTTTTGCAAGGCCCCTTAGTGTATTGAGAAACAACAATTGCCGCATTTTCTCGTGATAATGCCCGAATACTTGATGCGTTCTCAGCAGCTGCCATTAAGAACAACACATTCTGAATTACAACTACAGTAAACAAGCCATGCCACCGCAAAAGCAGTTTCGACTCAGCAATAAACATCATCTTTTGAAAGCGCTTGTAACGCTACTTCTCATGACATAACCCTGCAAAGTCGGTCCTTGGTGGCAGGAATTAATGCTCCTCAATATAAAAAAAATCATGTAGACCTGTCCTTCTAGAAAGCAGTCTGCCGACAGGAACGCAATGGGCTCATGGCTCACTGAATAGTTTCAGGTAGTTAAACTCCATAATTATATGTAATTATTTAGAGTGCAGTTTAGGCATACTCAAATGCCAACTTAACCATTTGAAGCCCATTGCATGTCCAGCTGCGCGAGAGGGGATAACGCCTCAAATCAGAAATCAAAATTATTGGGAATAATTGTTGTAAACGTGTGTGCTTCTTCCTAGGGCGCTTCTTTAGTACGTGTGCTGTAAAAGTTAGTAACACGTGGAAAATGTGCTAGAAACAAATAGTTTTGATGCAAGCGTAGAGCGTCTCTTCGCGGGGCCATATAATACGTGTTATTATAGCGGACCATAATCGTGCAGTTTTTTTTTTTTGATGCCAATTATTTATATAACATGCTCACGTTAAAGTATAAGGGCTTCCAGCCAGTACGAACGCGAGCAGAAGAAGAAATGGACAGGACAACGCAGGACAACCTGCTTTATCCTGTCCACTTGTTTTTACTTGCGCTCCCGTCCGTACATGCTGGAACCCCCTATACGTTCACCATGCACGAACTGTCCAGCAAACCACTCTACTAAAATGCCCACGTTAAGTGAGGGTGAGGGTGGTTACACTTACACAGGTGAATTACCATATTCTATTTTTGTTGCATGAACTAGCTACTTCTCAGACAACTGCGCAGGGCTCAGGATTCTTGTTGCGAGAGAAATGATTAAAAAAGCAGAAATTCTTTAACCCTATTGCTTTGTTTTAAGTAGGCTGAAATGCACGAATTATGAAAAAAACTAAACCTGCAGTAGACGAAATTATTCAGCACGCTGAAGAGGATAAGCAGCCTCATACTTGTGCATTTGGCAAGATTCCCCAAATCCGAATCGTGCTCTGTATAGAACAGTCTGGCTTCAATGCCATTCGCCAGATATATATGGCGTTTCTTTTGTCGTCAAAGAACACGTCTATCGCGCTATCTCAATAAGCATTCTGAGAGAGAAAAGATAGAGAGCGGCTTACTCGCACAGCCAGAAGAAATTACGAATTTTTCACAGCATTAGGCTCCCTTAAGTACCGATAATGTCACTTATCGCTTGTATTTGTCCAGTGTTTTCTGCTCTGTTTAAGGTAAGAATTCACGTCAGATTTTCCGAGAAGTACGGACACATAAGCTACGCACTCAGTAACGCTGGCTGGGCCAGGTTTCCAAGAAGATTCGAATTCTAGAGAGCGGGACTACGCAGAACAATGTCAGTTCTACTTTCTTTTTTTATGATGAGTTCTTTCTGACTCACTCTCTGCGCATGCTGTTATCTTATGGCGGTAACCCATGCTATTCCGTACATGCCACGGGCTTGTTGATGTACGCATTTTATTTGCCGGATCCTATGCCCGATCGCTTTTCCTGGAACACAAACCCATACATGATCCGAAACTTTTGAGCTGGCGTCACTTTATGGGAAAGATTGAATACGGGATTGGGCGTGTGGTTGGTAAATTTATCGCGACCCTATTTATTCATTCTTCACGTTTCCTTCAAAGGAAGCTAATATAAAAGCACAAGTTATTTTGCCTGTGCGTGGGTTGCGAATGTGTGTGTGTGTGTATGGGTTATTCTTTCTGTGTATTTTAGATACCCATTCTTTTTCGTTGCTTTCCGGCTTTATTTACATAGCCTGAGACGCTGAAGAGCTAGATCAATGTTAGAAGCGGTACAAATTTGACCAAATCCAATGTTCTCTTCCTAGTTCTATCTTTCAAGAGCTGCAAAATCCTTCAAGTTTCATATCTTAACCACACGATCTCCTAAACACACGGACCGGCCTCCATCAGCTCAGAAATATTTATGTTTCTCTACTACAGAACTACTGATTCTTTACAGGCACCATGTGCTTTTCCTGAGACGGCGCCTTATCCCCCTTGAACGTAAACTTTGACAGTTTCCCATCCTTCTGAGCGCCCGCTGCTCCATTCAAATTTCTAAACTTTTAAGCTGTCATTTCTTTGTGCATCGCTCTACTGACATATAGCATAGTTTTCTCTCGGTCACTCTTCGAATATGAAATTTCATTCAACGAATATGAGCATCATAAACGGAGACACAGGAACTTGCGGAAGGAGGTGGCAATGTAAACCACTCTAGACGGCGAATTACGCTGGTGCCTGAGCACTCTTTCTTACAAGAGCATTCGTTTGTTTGGGCTAGCTGGTTGAAAGAGCACTCGTTTGGGCTAGCTGGTTGAATATAAACACTCTGAAGCAGCAATGCCGGAACCGTGTTTATGGAAAGGCGACAGTGCTAGAAGACGGCAGTCGCTTCAGTGCTGTCTTCCCATGGTCCTGTTGTTTTCGCTGTTGTTTAGGAATGGTCTCTCATCTTTACATTTGTTTTTATGCGTGTGCTCAACACAGATCAGGAGCTGACTGAGTGTACACAGTGAAAAAAAAAATGGGTGAACAGTTATTGTTTTTGCCACAGACTTCGGCAAAAGAACACAAAATAGAAGCAAAATAAAGCTATATAATAATCAGAGTGACGTTATTAATACCCACGAGTCTAAATTCAATTATTAAATTAGGTGGTTTTACGTGCCAAAACCATTTTATGATTATGAGTCATACGTTTAGCTTTGTGAACCCATCCTTGTTTTCGGGTGCGTTCTCGTAATTTCCACTATACAGGGTGTCCCAGCTAACTTTAGCTAGAGTTTAAATATTACGCGAAGGCCACGTAGCTGTACAGAACCATAATGATGTTTGTCGTCCCTTGGAGGTACTCGGCTTATTTTTTTCATTATGCCTAATTACATAATTAGTCCTAATTAACCATTAAGCTTCTCAAATATTATAATTAGATGAAAAGTAACAATGAAGAAAGCTCCCCATACAGCATTGTGTTGCCAAATACGTGCTACATAATAGACTTTTTCCTAGCATGAAAGAAGCCTGCAAATACACCCAAAGTGCCTGGAGTGGCCAGTTACACGGCAATTTTCGTGCATTTGAGGGTTTCTGTCACGCTGTAAAAAATACTTTGTGTAGCACGTATCGAGCCACGGAAAGCTCTATCGGTAGTTTTTCACGCAGCTCTACAATTTTCTCATAAACACCTTGCATTGAATTATAATAGTTGAGAAGTTGATTAATTAATTCGGACTAATTACCTCATTAGGTTGAATGCAAAAAAATCTGAATATTTCCAAGTGACGGCAAACAACATTACCTTGGTTCCACGGCGGCCGCATTTCGATGGGGGCGAAATGCGAAAACACCCGTGTGCTTAGATTTAGGTGCACGTTAAAGAACCCCAGGTGGTCGAAATTTCCGGAGTCCTCCACTACGGCGTGCCTCATAATCAGAAAGTGGTTTTGGCACGTAAAACCCCAAATATTATTATTATTAATATTACCTTGGTTCTCTACAGCTATGTGACATTTGCATATTTTTAATGTTTGGCTAAAGTTACCCGGTACACCCTGTATAGTAGGCTGTTATCACCGTGAACGAAAATAGACCACGTGTGCAATGCAGCGTGCGCCGAGTTTCTCGCTTGCCTCACTTTTCTTCGACGGGTGGTCAAAGAACCAAGATTGCGCAGAACGAGCGAAGGCTGTGGGTAACAACGCCGCTTCCCCGTTTCGAACACACAAGACCGGCCGGTGTTACGCGTCAGCGCCGCTCGTTGTCATCAACGCATTATCCCAATATCACGACACCGCGACTCTCCCGCTACCTAGCTTCACCCGCGGAGCCAGTCACCTGCCACGCATTTCTGGAGCCCGTCGCGGGCGTGTCTCCTCTTTCGGATGCTATCTGTCTGGCCAACGTCGAACACGAACAGCGCGTGCGCGGCACATTCTCATGTCACCCCTTTCTTTTTCGTATACGTTAAAAGTTAAAAAGGAATCTCAATAACTTACTGGATCCGATAATCCACTGGCTGGAACGGCAAACAAGCGATAGAAGGCACCGTCTATTGGGGCACGAGACTTCTCCCAAGTGATGACAGCCCATGAGTGAGCCTAGACAAGCCACTGAAACAGGAGGCTTGCCGAAAGTTGTTTTCATGCCATTAGCTCATTCATCTAAGGGCCTCGCCGGAGCTCGCGAAAGTTTGCCAAACTCGAGCCTTCCTGCAAAGCATCCCATGCTCGAACTTTTTTCTTCAATTTCATTCTAACGAAAAGCGTTTAATTACTTCAAAACTTCAGCATATGAAGTGGAACCATGGCTCCACTCATGCTATTTTAGAGTGTTGGTCTTGTCGATATTAAATTTCACCTAAAGAAGAGCCAACTGGGCAGGCTTTCACGTGATAATGAAGAGTTACAAAATTTAGGTTAACTAACATCACTCGACTAGACTACTTCTCTTCGCCGTTGAACTTGATCCATTATCCGCCTTTGTTTTTGTTTTTCTTGTATCGCATCTTAATGAAATTGCGTTGGAAGACTGCCAGAAAATGGATAAATCGACAAATATATATTTTTTAATCGCATCCAAGCCATTTGGCTAAAATAAGCATTAGTGTCTGTTCGTATGAGTACATTAGGGCTTTACTATGTTTCGTAATAATTTTAGAGAAAAAAACACATTTATTTTTACAAAGGTCGAGTATAGTAGAGCATGTGAAATGGCTAGGGTATAAAGGTTACATTGCACCGAACATATGGGGAAGTAAGTGCTTACAGAGCCTTGGGCAGACTTCGGGCGGTGGCAAAACAGACCGTTAGCACTACCAGAGGCTTCAAGGACGCCCTTATGTAACTTCTCCTTCTTTAATACATGAGTTGTTTGGTTTGGAATACATTTGCAAATTCTGTTAACGCGAAGCTTTCTTTGCCTACTTTTTGCGTTTGGTGTTGCTCCCTCACTTTGACGTTGATCGCTGTCTTGTGGAATATGTTTGTTACTATAAATTCAAAAGTTATATATAAGTATCCGCGATGTGCACTATATAATTTATGCATGCTGACAAAGCATGCTCCACGTTGATTCTGTGTAACCAAAGCATGTTTTTTGCATAAAAGCCGAACATTTAATGTCGCCTCACAGGTATCTACAAAAGAAACGCCGATCTGTTAATGAAACAGCGAACTATATTTAGCGAACTTGCTTGATTTTCTTGCATTTACCCACGCAGTATGTCCGTGCGGCTGTTCTTTGCTAATCCTGCAGAATGGGCATGTCCCGGCTATGATTTCTAGATAAAATCCAAACATTTCATGTCGGCCTACAGATATCTCTAGAGCACATCAACTTGTTAATGAAGTCGTCATTTATATTTCATAAAGTACTGAATTTGCTTTTTTACAATTGGTCATTCGGTATGTATCACTGTACTGTGCCTGTTCTTGAGTAATGCTTCAGAATGAGCATGTCCCACTGTGAAACAAATGGTACATTATCTCTAAATGTTGCTTGATAGCAAGTGGTACTTTCCTTTGCCTAATTCTGACAACATTATTCTTCTCTCAACTGCATCATAGATCTCATTCATCCTCGTGACATCGCTGCTTATACATCTCGCACTGTGCAACCGTGTGAATGGCGTTTTGGCACACCTTGTGAACGAAGCAGTGGATAAACAGAAAATTTATATGACCATTCAGTTGTGGCCTTCGTGCTCGATAAACGAAAATCATGCATGATATTACACGTAGCATGGTATTGTACTGAACAGAATTCGAAGCATTAGCATTAGCTGAAAGCAGTTAATTATCCGCTTTACTAAAGCTTCGCTTGACATGCGTTCCAACATGTGCGTTGGATCTACATACTTTTTTTCTTTGATAAATTTTCCACCACTTCCGCGAAACTGGTTTGCCAGCGAATTAAACAGCACTAAAGGTAGCACTCGACGCAGGCCACATTGCGTCATACGCATTGGGTTTCTCATGACTAGTGGAGAAATATTTTAACAAAAACTACATTGTCCTATAGAGTTAGAGCAATGCCTTTGAAATGCGTAGCACGTAGAAAACATGTAGGTGTCTGGCTCCAACACAAGTAGTCATGGAATGCGATCCTTCGTGGCGCAAGGGCCACGTCCCAACACAATCAATTGCAGATGTCCTGGTTTCGCTAAGGATCTTTGTAGCGAAGAGACGTTTACGATGAGAGCGCTTACTCGGACGGCTTAAGTGCCGTTGCTTTATTTTCTTTATATTTGCTTATCCAGCAGAGTAAAGATGCTGTAAAACGATGCATTCCGTATTGCAGTTGCGAGGCAGCTCGATGTAGAGCCCAAAACCCAATAATGTGTATTTCAATGGACGCGAAGTGGTGCGAAGTGCACCAGTGCTCCCGTGTGACCACTGCTGAAGCCATCATGTTTTAGCGATTGTGGCATGATTGCAATTCAGGCACTGAGGAGAGGCTATGTAGTCATCAGGAAACAGCAAGGTTGTTCAAATAACGAAGCGCCTACTTTACAACTTTAAAATAAATTACCGTTAGCATGCGTCACACTTCTGCAAGCTGAATCAATTAGAGAGTCTGTAGCTCACAAATGTAATGTAACAGGTTAACGTGTACGTGTCATGATTACATTCTTTAAGTTATTTTTGCATGCCTCCTCCTCACGATTTCTTTTTAAGCCTCAAGATACTGTGCAACATATATAAGTTGCCTCTTATTACGCTTTACTCGATACAGCTTACAACGTTGCTGTTACTGATTTGATTGCCGAGTGACCCACATTTAGAAGTAGAATCGTTCGCTTCCTTGATGTGTGCTCATGTCCACCATTGTTTTAAACGGAGAGCTCAAATCAAATTTTTGCCACACTCAGGTACAACGCTGAAGAGAAACGAGAACAACAACTGAGGCGACGAAACACTACGCTGACAAGTGGTCGCCTTGTCAATAATTTGCCTGTCAGTACAAGCACGCGTAGAACACACGTCTCTATAGCAGTAATGCATTGAACGCGGAACGACAAAGAAAGCTTGCATTTCTACTGCAGTCGTACGCGAAAGTGATCAGTTTAGTGTACAGCGGGCATCACACGTGCGTCGTGGTTTGTCGAATGCTTTCGTGTTTCGTGTACGCCTTTCTTAGACGCAAATTTTTTTGTCCGTTTTGGAACTATTCCGTTTCGTTCTAAATAATCACTCTCTGCACGTCCTCAATTTTAGTTTTCGCAGCTGAACATAATTAGAGAAAAAAACTTGTTTTTTAGTTATTTTTGGCATGTAGAATAAATTGCTCAGAAGAGTCGTTTAGATTTTGTTGCTCTTTCATGGCGCCACTGTGCCGTTCGTCGAAAATGAGGTGAAAAGACAGAGGCTGCGACAGCGCGAAGATAAAAGCTCTGAGTTCTTTTTACGGCGGCCATCATACAGAGGGCCCGAACGACAAACATTAAAGCTCTTTAATTGACAAGCTGTCACGCCTCCGACAGGAAAAGCACACACCGAGCGCTGGCGTGGCGCAGAGGCCGTTATAAATTTGTCGCGCTTTCTGCTCAAGCACTCCAGACACAGTGCCTTCAAAGCATTGATTTGTTGCGCTTTCAGAGGATTAAAACCTTCATAAAGGTTCAGACCACGCACTGCACATTTTTCGTTTCCGAAAATGGAAAAGGAAAGAAATGAGGTATGCGAAGTGCTACGCTCATTAAAAGAAATGTTGCTCGTAAGGATTTTACTCCTCTTTATTGTGACAAGAACTGCGCCAGCCTACACTAAACAGGACACTACTCGAAGTAGAGAAAAAGCACTGACGTGCACACTGTTCGCACCAGGCGTAGCTAGACTTCTTACATGTAGTTCCCCAGCAAACGTGGTCAGAGCGCCGTGTTGTTGTAGCCACATTTGTATCTCAGTGGCTCAAAATCCTTCAGAACACAACTCTCGCTCTCGGCGTCATAGATCAAATTTCGCAGAAGTTGGGCTCTCAATTTTACGTGCCAAAATCACAATCTGACTAGGAAGTATGCCGTTGTGGGAGACTCTGGATAACCATTTTGATCGGTAGTGGTTCTTTAGCGTTAACTAAATGAAGGATACACAAGCACCTCTTGCATTCCGCACCCATCGCACTCAACCTGCGACATCATGCTCACTGCTTCACAGCGCTACGCTGTAGCCTGTACCCTATAGCGAGGTGCGAGTGAAGGAGGGGGGGGGTAGAATTTAGTTTCGCCATCACCCGCTTCAAAGACAGCGTCATGGGTCCTAACCCTTCTTCTGCGCATTTATAGAGATGCTTTCATTTGGTTGCGGGAAGTGTCCACGAAAAGCCAGAAGGCTGCAAATGCATGTCACCTCAATGATATCATACACTTGTAGCTTTTCTTTCACTACTTAAGAGGAAGCTTTAGCTCGGGCCCAACTCTGACACGTCCTATTCAAATACATGTAAAACGCAAAAACGTTTTTCTGAGATAACCCCTGGACTGATTTTAATGAAATTTGATGCATTTGAGAAAGAAAGTTCAATTCTAGCTAGTGTTGGAAGCGGAATTTCGATTTAGGCCCTGAATTTTGTTACAAAGATTTTCAAATATTCAACCGTTTGAAAAAGATTGAAGCACAAGTTTACAAATTTAGAGCTCTGCATCATGAAAAGATATCGCAGTTCTGTAAAGGGCATCGATTAGGTCATTCAAAGCAGACAAATTTGACATGTCATTTTACGTGTTACGTGAATTTTTTACGTTGGTTACAAGGGTTCTGCAAAAGCTACATTTCCATATTACTAATTTTTCTTTATTTTCGTTTGTAACATATCAATTTTGTCCGCTTTAGATGTACTATTACATGCTATTCACAGAATTGTATTATCATTTTCATTAGTGAGGTACAGAGCTGTAAACTTCATAGTTTCGTTTTCTGAAAAATTTCCGATTTTTGCCAATGTTTTTGAAAAAATGACAACCTAACTCAAACATTCGAGACCAAGTAACTAGATTTCATACTTTTCTTTTATATGGAGCAAACCTCGTCAAATTTGGTGTAGTGGTTGCCGAGAAAAACGAATTCTCCTTTTACATGTATTTAGGAAGGAGCACCCGAGCTATTTAGTAAAGCAACGAAGGGGGCTAGTTGGTGAACGTTCATGGTTATATTGCGCTCAGTTTTACAAACACGATATTAAGGAAGGACAGGACGTGGATGGTCCACATCCACGTCCTGTCCTTCCTTAATATCGTGTTTGTAAAACTGAGCGCAATATAACCATGATCACCCGAGCTAAAGCTTCCTCTTAAGCCGTTTACGTGTCTTTCACTGCCCAGTTCATGGAGCTGACTCAGTCACAGAGCGTTGTAGCGTTTAAGCATTATTATTTTGGTCATAATTTGGTATAGACGAAACGATATCGCTAAGACTTTGGGCTCCTAAGCCCGAGGGCCCGGGATCAAATACTAGCCGCGGTAGGCCCATTTCTATCTGAGCGAAATGTAGATACACACGCCTGCTGTGCATTGGATACACGTTGAAGAACCTTAGGGGGTCAGAATTATTTCGGACTCCTCCTCTACGGCGTGCTTGGTAATCATATTGTGGTTTTAGCACCTAAAACCCCAGATTTAAATTTTCGCTTGTATATGCGAATTGCGAGATGTCTGTAAAATTAATGCCGGCGTTGGTATACTTCCCTGTAGTGTTGAATGAACCAGTGAGAGTTCCGCTTATGTAAATAAGGGCGACGTTTTGTCTACGACCGGCGCGTGATAGCCTTTAGGCAACTTCTCTCTATGTAAAAGTACAATAGAAAAACAATGTTCTACTTCGCGGCCAACCTCCCTTCCTTATAAAAATAAACGGGAAATGCGGGTTTCGTCGTTTTGTGCAGCTGCTAGACCAATTTTGAGTGGAGCAATTATATTTCGGTGAAATTTACCCGCACTCTATCGACTGGAGCAAGCTGCATTTTGAACATGGCATTGAATGTTTCGAACGAACTGCCGAAAATTGGAACATGAAAGAACTAAAACACTGTGGTTTAAACAACATATTTTCACGATGAAAACCTGCATTGAAACAAGTTTAACACATGTGTATATATTACGGGCGATCTTATGCACAGTGAATTTCAATTGTTGTTGCGGATGTGTTTTTTCTCCTATGTAGACGTTTTCTGCTTGTTAAAATGTCCTATATACGACTTCTTTTGAAAATTTCATTGATTCATTGCGTTAAATCTGCTCTTCCTGTATGTCAAAGGGAACTGCCGGAGCCGCACATCTTTCACAACTCCTGTTAGATTTAATTTAACCCGGCTTACTTAGATGCATTTTGTGAAACGTATCATATTTTACTAGCTAATGAGAAGAATTATGTATTCGTGTGGAAAGTAGGGAGTGAGTTGACAGTTTGGCTGATGTACCATCCATAAATTGGTAGTGCATTGCGGGATGGCGTTTAATATGCAAGCGTCCCTCGTAACTTTCACCAAACTTTGAGTATATGGAACTGTCACGTAGGTAGACAGAACCAGTGATGTTGTTTGCCGTCGCTTGGAGATACTTAGATGATTTTTTTTCACTGCGCCTTATTAGATAGTTTCAGCAAATTGATTATTCTAATTCTCAAATTTGATAATTAGATCAAAAGTGTCAATGAGCAAAGAGCGACCTGAAAAACTCCCGATACAGCTTTGCGTTGCAAGGTACGTGCTACTCAAACGAGTTTTTCCGAGCACGAAAGAAGCCCGCGAACGCACGCCGAGTTCCACGAGCGAGCACGGCAATTTTGAGTGTATTCCCAGGTCTTTCGATTGCAAATGCTGTCTACGAATGGCCGATCATTATGGCGATAATAAAATCAATACGCGGAAGTAAATTAATGCGACGGCTACTTAAACAGCATATGTCGAAATTTGCCATTAACAAGCACCGGCTGTGACGTCAGCCAACACTATTTGGGAAAGCCGTGTCAATTCGTCTTCTGTTCAGTGGCCGCCAACTTCTTCGAGTGTTCAACATGGGTGTTGTACTTGCATCGCTTCGTTCAAGTATTCCTAGCGTAAGGAAGTTCTTCAGTGTTCTGTGAACCTAATAATATCGCTGGTGGAAGCTATCGTATGGTTAGCTTCCACTCGGTTAACCTCGATTGTCAGTTCCTGGGGAAAAAGAAGTTGGATCTGTGAAACTGTTGTGACCGAGGGAAACTTCCAAGCTACCCTTCGCTGTCCAACACCTCCCTTTCCCCCCCTTTCTTTCATTGGGGAGCTACTCCTCTACCCCAAGTGGACTCGCCCTTTATGCAGTAATGCCGGGAGGTGCTTACGACGCCCTCCATAACATGATTGCGCTAGTGATGCGAGCGATGCTACAAGACGAAAATGAAAAGCGATTGGATTTATCACAAAGCCGACGAGCTTTCTGATCGCATCCTTGATAAGTATAGCAAACAGAGTAAACAAAGCGCAACAACCTGCTTAGTAACGCTCAAAGCACCAGGCAAACAATAGAAGTGCGTCATTTCTCCTCCGTGAAGTGACGTGTAATTAAGAACTATCGTAAAACAAGGAAACGAAAGAAAAGTTATCCAGGTGAAGCATCTGACTTCTTCAAAAGCTCATCAGCAACACCGCGTCAAGCAACAAATACCTCGGTTTATTCATTAGCACTTCATAGCTTCCTTCTTTTGTGTATGACTGGTATGCTCAGGGAAGCGATGACACGTAAATGTGATCAAACGTCTTCTGTTCGGCGCTAACTACGGTGACATGGAACTATAGTAAACTGTGTAAAGCTGCAAGCAGCTAGCGGGTGGCAAAGTAATTAATTTGCCACTGACTTGCGTCATGTCACTTTGTTAAGCTTACCGAGCGTTAACTATAAGATTACCAGTGGTAGTAACAACTTTTCGCCTCTATATTAGATGAACGTAATAAGACGCAGCATTGCTGGATTTTTTCTATCGGGTATTTTCATCAAGAGTAACCCGATTTGCTGCCTATCTGAGTGCCACGTGCCCGCATATTTGGTTGCAGGGAAATGTGGGTCACAATCGGGATAATAAAGGCAGGAAGTGCTTTTGTGTCACCCGCCTAAAGCCTTTTGTTTTGTTCTTCCTGCACAGGGCTTGAAAAGCAGTTTCACCCTGCCGAACACGGCACCAAACCAGTTCACGTAGTTTCTTCCCTTCTTTCTTAGTTTTGCTTCTTGCTCTCTTCTTTTTGCTTGTTCTATTTTCTTCTTGTGCAGATGGACGCAGGAAATGTGCAATACATATTTTTCGGCAGCTCATAAGCTCCCACACGTGTTTGCCTATGTGCATATTGGAGTCCTTAAAGCGGCGCTAGAATAAAGCAGATTTTGGCGCCTTACGACGAACGCATTTCATTAAAATTAACAAAGGCCTAATTTCTGCTTTGAGACTTCTCCCCTAATACGATATCTGATGATACAATATTTAACTTTTATGGGAAAGTATTGCTTCTGTTCTTGCATATTTGTTTTTTTTTCTTTCCAGTGAGTGGGTCCGAAAAAAATGAACTAGCAGCATCCAATGCTGAACACATAACGAGTACGCGCTCAAACGGGCTCCATACACACGCAAATACAAAGCCGCAACCGTGCGCACACGTACACACACGCCCACACGCACATAATATTATAGCCACGAATGAACTCGCACCGAACATGCAGAACAACGTTTTACTTTCTTAATAATCGTCCGCAATGCATTAATCCCGAATGTTCTAACGTTGTCGTGTTTAGTGGTGTTGCTTGTAATGCACATGCTATTTTATTACTCGGTTTCTGTATTTCTGTTTCTCGTATTAAGATATGCTTTTTGCTAATTACTAGCGCTTCACACGAGCATTATTTACATCAAGTTGTAATGGATCTTTTCTTGTAGTATTATATCATCGTGCTAAAATTTTCAACAGGATTAAACTATGTACGCATCAATAAATAAATTAGCAACTAAAAATACAAACAAACAAATAAATAAACGCAGACACGCTTCCCTCGTAAAGTGCATTGATGTGGCATGGCCTGAGCAGGCTCTCTAACGTCGTTGATAAATTTAATGGGTGGATGGATGAAAAACTGTATTAAGGTCCTTTAGGGCGTGCGCTAGCACGCAGCGGGCTGCTCCGAAAAATTTAATGCCACACTCTTTTTCTTGTATCTTGACAGAAATTATATTTCATATTTTAAACCGTTGTGGAGCCACTTTCAGCAAATCGCTTCGCTTCAGCCGTTGTGCTGTTACTGGAGTTGCTGTGCCCATTGTGTTTTAGAGTAAAAGCCATGAAGACCTTATCGTGCAGGCGGCATCCGGAAACTCTAAGTAAGCGTATTTTTTTATTTGCTTCGTCCGTGGATGTAAACTTTAAGTGCGCGCTTTCCAATTTTCCTTAGTAGGAGTTTTCTTGCCACCAGCACATAAGTCGATGTGACGAGAACAAATTTTAAAGCGTGCAGTGAAACTAATTTCTCTTAAACGCGTAGTGAAACAGTTTCGGAAGTTATATATATATATATATATATATATATATATATATATATGTATATATATATATATATATTTATTTATATATATATGTGTATGTGTGTGTGTGTTGTGTCGTTGCGTATTCAACGTTCTCATACATAGCCTTATGGCTACGTGATAAGTAAACTTTGTCCATGGTATAATCTGGCAATAATGTCGAGGAAGCAAGATCAGGTATAATGAAATAAACACTAGTATCAAATTATATGTGTGTATGTATACTCAGCCAAGGATCTTGACACATCGCTACCACGTTTGTGATGAACGGTCAAAAGGCCTATCTGTAGCAGTTGAACTTTTTTCTTGAAGCATTTCGCCGATCACTTCTTGGGTGTAAGGTTGTGAAAAAGTTACTACACGCTTATTGCACGTGTTCTTGGCTAACGTGTCTCTCTGCGTCTATGGATCTTGGTCATTAAGCCTTGATATTTTTCTTTCGCCATCTCCGGGACCGCATGCTCGTGGCCAGCCAGATGTATGTATGTATGTATGTATGTATGTATGTATGTATGTATGTATGTATGTATGTATGTATGTATGTATGTATGTATGTATGTATGTATGTATGTATGTATGTATGTATGTATGTATGTATGTATGTATGTATGTATGTATGTATGTATGTATGTATGTATGTATGTATGTATGTATGTATGTATGTATGTATGTATGTATGTATGTATGTATGTATGTATGTATGTATGTGCGTGTGTGTGTGCGTGCCCTTCAGTACCGACTACGGCACTTGTGAATGTTAATTGCCACAGTGAAAGTGGATATATTCGTGCTTGCGAAAATAGGGTTAACGGCCTCACTCTGCGTGCATCCTGAAACAAAGCAGAGTGATGAGCGCAGTTTGTGAAAGTTCAGTTACCGAGGAGCTCGCTCTTTAAGTGCGAATGATGTTGCAATCACACTGAAAATTTCGCATAAACTGCAGTATCCGCTTACCTTGCTTTTCTTGCAACAAATTTTGTAAACACGCTCCTGGGCGTTTCAAACGGCAACCATGCTCTTTGAAGCCATCAAATGAGAAAGGTCATTATACATCAACGAGTTGACTAGTGAATACAATACTGGTACATATGCGAACTCAATCACCCTCGTCATTGATGCGCTTTCCTCAGCCTGTCTGCCTGCTCAGAAAATTTCTTCCCTCTTTTTGTGTGCTTTCTTTTTCACTTCGAGACGTTCTCATGGATTTCGCACTAGCGACACAACTGAAACAGTTTTCTCTTGACAAATTTAGCCTCGCTTTGATCTTTCACGTTAATGTTGCAACACAAGACACATTTAGCTACATAAAAGGGGTTCATTGCCATTAAATACGAGATATACGATTTACTAATTATTATCATAGATACTCAACAGAAGCCAGGCTCGCTTTTGAACGCTTTGTAAGTGCACTTTTCAAAGCCCCTAAATATTTTCTTTTGTTTTGTTTCTGCATGCTTTCTTTCATAGTTGTGCATTGGTGTTTTAGCAGTTTCGCTTGCTCTAAAAAGGATGCAAGACTCGAAGTGAATAATTTATCTTTATTTTGTCGTAAGATGCACCAAGGGTTCCACGCTCTTGAGGTTTTCTGATATTAAGGTAAGCCCGCGCTTAACAAAATAAATCAGTTAGCACTAGGGCTTCCGCACGTTGACCTCGCGTCGTCCGCACGTGATATTCAACATTGAATACAAAATGTGACTTTTGATTGCAAAATAGGTTGTAATACTAACGTTCACTCAATAAACATCAGTGATGATTTCGCTGCGGGTAGGGTGGCGTCCAGGACTACACTTACAAACCGAAGCTACCTGCAACTAGCCTGGACATGGCTTGGGTGTCCGTATTCCTGTCACTGTAAATTTTATTTATTATTCTTAGTTTTATCCATCACTACGATCTTCAGGACTAAAACACAGGAGTCATAGTGCTTATAGCTTTTACTATAGAGTTCTGACCACTACACAGTGTCATCTGAGTCAAGCAGCAGCGAGAAAGTGCAAGCAAAATAAATGGCGCACGATAGTTATTCTGGGCCCGTAAGGCCAAATGTGTACAGAGGTGGCAAGTTTGGCCAGCGTGCCTGAAAAAAGCACAAGAAACAGAGGGACCGTCAGGCTAATATCGTACGGAGGTGGCAAGATCGGTCAGCCTGCCCGAAAAAGCACTAAGAATGGAGGGCCCGTTGCGTCAAGCATGTACTGAGATGGCAAGGTTGAACAGCCTGCCCGCGAAAAACACGCGAAACAGAGGGCCCGTTAGGCCAAGTGTTTACGGAGGTAGCAAGTTCGGCCAGCCTGCCAGAAAAAAACACAAGAAACAGACGGCCCATTGGGCAAGATGTGTACGAAGGTGGCATGTTCAGCCAGCCTGTCAGAACAGACAAAAGAAATAGAATGCCGTTTGGCCAAGTGTGTACGGAGGTGGAAAGTTCGGCCAGCCGGCCAGAAAAAACACATGAAACGGAGGGCCCGGTATGCGAAGTATGTACAGAGGTGGCAAGTGTGGCCAGCCGGCCAGAAAAAGCGCGAGAAACAGAGGGCCGGTAAGGCTAACATCGTACGGAGGTGGCAAGATCGGTCAGCCTGCCCGAAAAAGCACAAAGAACGGAGGTCCCGTTGGGTCAAATACTTACTGAGGTGGCAAGGTTTGGCATCCTGCCCGAAAAACCACGGCAAACAGAGGGCCCGTTAGGCCAAGTGTGTACTGAGGTAGCAAGTTCGGCCAGCCTGTCTGAAAAACACAAAAAGGGGCCGTTCGGCCAGATGTGTACGGAGGTGGCATCTTCAGCCAGCCTGTCAGAACATACACAAGAAACAGAAGGCCCGTTTGGCCAAGTGTGTACAGAGGTGGAAAGTTCGGCCAGCCGGCCAGAGAAAGCACATGAAACGGAGGACCCGTTAGTCAAAGCATGTACAGAGGTGGCAAGTGTGGCCAGCCGGCCAGAAAAAGCGCGAGAAACAGAGGGCCGGTAAGGCTAACATCGTACGGAGGTGTCAAAATCGGTCAGCCTGCCCGAAAAAGCACAAAGAAAGAAGGGCACGTTGTGTCAGGCATGTACTGGTGTGGCAAGGTTTGAAAGCCTGCCGAAACCACGAAAACCGAGGGCTCGATAGGCCAAGTGTGTACGGAGGTAGCAAGTTCGGTCAGCCTGCCAGGAAAACACAAGAAACAGAGGGGCCGTTGGGCAAGATGTGTACGGAGGTGGCATGTTCAGCCAGCCTGCCAGAATAGACAGAAGAAACAGAAGGCCGGTCTGGCCAAGTGTGTACGGAGGTGGAAAGCTCGACCAGCTGGCCAGAAAAAAGCACATGAAACGGAGGACCCGTTAGGCGAAGTATGTACAGAGTTTACAAGTGTGGCCAGCCTGCCAGAAAAAGTACCAGAAAGAGTTGGGCCGTTTGCCCAAGTGTGTATGAAGGTGGCATGTTCAGCCAGCCTGCCAGAAAAGACACAAGAGAAACAGAAGGCCCGTTAGGCCAAGCATGTACAGAGGAGGCAAGTTTGACCAGGCTGCTAGAAAAAGCAGAAAACGGAGGGTCCGTTAGGCCAAGCGTGTTCATAGGTGGCAAGTTCAGCCAGCCTGTAAAAAACACAAGGAACAGAGGGCCCGTTTGGCCAAGTATGCATGGAGGTGGCAACTTCGGACAGCCTGCCAGAAAAAGCACAAGAAACGGAGGGCCCGTGGGGCCTAGATTGTACGGAGGTGGCGAGTTCGTTCAGCCTGCAGAAAGAACAACGAACGGAGTGCCCGTTTTCCAAGTATGTACGTAGGTGGCAAGTTTGGTCAGCCTGCCAGAAAGAAAACGGAGAGATGCGGAGGGCCCACTTGGCCAACTATGTACGGATGGGGCAAGTTCCGCCAGCGTTCCATAAAAGGCACAAGAAACGGAAGGCACGTCACGCCAAGTGTGTACGGAGGTGGTGAGTTCGCCCAGCCTGCCAACAAGAAGCACAAGAACGGAGGGCTGTTAGGTTAAGCGTGTACAGGGGTGCGAAGTTAGGCCAGTCTGCCGGAAAAGCACAAGAAACCAAGGGCCCGTTGGGCATAGATTTTACGGAGGTGGCGAGGTCATTCAGCCTGCAGAATAAACACAATAAACAGAAGTCCCGCTAGGCCAAGTGTGTATGGAGGTATCCAGTTCCGCTAGCTTGATAGAAAAAGCACAAAAACCGTAGGGGTCATTATGCCAAGCCTGCACAGAGGCGGAAAGTTTGGCCAGCCTACCAGAAAAAGCAAATGAACCGAAGGCCCGTCACGCCAAGTGTCACGCAAGTGTCAAGTTTTGCAAGCCTGCCAGAAGAAGCACAAAAAACCGAGGGGCCGTTTCGCCAAGCGTGTACGTAGGTGACGAGTTTGGTCAGCCAGCCAGAAAAATCAAGAGAAGCAGAGTGCCTGTTAAGCAAAGTGTGCACGGAGGTGGCAAGTTCCGTGAGGCTGCCAGAGAGAGCACAAGAAACGGAGGGCCCATTAGGCGAAGTGTGCACGGAGGCAACAATTACGGCCAGCTTCTCAGAAAAATTGCAAGAAACTGAGGGCCCATTAGTCCCAGTATGTACAGAGGTGGCAGGGTTTGCCAGGCTGCCGGAAAAAGCACAGGAAACCAAGGGCCCGTTCGGGCTAGATTTTACGAAGGTGGCGAGTTCATTAAGCATGCAGAAAAAACACAACAATGGAGGGCCCGTTAGACCAACTGTGTACGGAGGTGGCAAGTTCGACTAGCCTGCCAAGAGAAGTGCATGAAAAGGAGTGCCGTTTAGGCCAAGTGTGTACAGGGGTGGCGAGTTCGGCCAGCCTGCCAGAAAAAGCAAGAGACACAGAGGGCTCGTTAGGCCAAGTGTGCACGGAGGTCGCAAGTGTTGCCAGCCTGCCAGAAAAAGCACAAAAAACAGTGGGCCCGTTGGGCCTAGATTTCACGGATGTGCGAGTTCCTTCAGTCTGCAGAAAGAACAACAAACGGAGGGCCCGTTAGGCCAAGTGTGTACAGAGGTGACAAGTTCGGCCTGCCTGCCAGAAAAAACACAGAAAACGGAGGGCCCGTTAGGTCAAGTGTGTACGGTGGTGGCAAGTGTTGCCAGCCTGCCAGAAAAAATCACAAGGAACAGTGGGCCCCGTGGGCCAAGATTTTACGGAGGTGCGAGTTCATTCAGCCTGCAGAAAGAACAACAAACGGAGGGCCCATTAGGCCAATTGTGTACGGACGTGACAAGTTCCGCCAACCTGCCAGAAAAAGCAGAAGAAACGGAGGGCCCATTAGGCCAAGTGTGTATGGAGGTGACAAGTTCGGCCAGCCTGCCAGAAAAATCAGAAGAAACGGAGGGCCCGTCGTGCCAGGTGTGTACGGAGGTGGCAAGATTCACCAGCCTGCCATAAAAAGCCCAAAATACGGAGGGGCCGTTAGGCCAAGTGTGTACGGAGGTGACAAGTTTGGCCAGGCCACCAGAAGAAGCACAAATATCGAAGGGCCCGTTTGGCCAAATATGTACGCAGGAGGCTAGTTCGGCCAGCCTGCCAGAAAAAGCAGAACGGTGGGCCCGCCATGCCAGGTGTGTACGGAGGTGGCGAGTTCGGCCAGCCTACCAGAAAAAGCAAGAGAAACCGACGGCCCGTTAAGCCAAAGGTGTACGGAGTTTGCAAGTTTAGCCTGCCTGCCAGAAAAAAATATAAGAAACGAAGGGCCCATTAGGCCAAGTGTGTACGGAAGTGGCAATTTTGTCTAGCCTTCCAGAAAAAGTCACCCATGGCTGTTCTAATAGGTTAGACCAGAGGGCGAAGAAAAGGCGTAGTCGCAAGGTCTGGGTAGCGGACGTGGTCGAGGCGTCTATAATAAACGTGCGAAGGGCTACGACGACAGAGGCAAATGCGTGGTTAGGATCAAGTCGGAGACTGGATCCTGACCACGCACGGGTATACCTCAAGCTTAGACGATTGCGGAAATTGGGGATCAGAGTGAGCCACGTCACGAAAAGGAGAATTTTCCGAAGATTCAGGCGTAGTAACCGCCGCCTAAACGCATTGCAGGCATCTCATTGTAAGGAGAGGGATAATGGGAAGCAAAGGACAAAGGGCCCTGTAGGCTACTTATTAACTTAGGGTGGCAAAGAAAGGCAACTGCCTTGAAAAGAAGAGGACAACACTCGCGCGGGTCTTTGAAGGTGCCTTTCTCCGAATACTTGAAGGATGCTGTCTTGAAGTGCGTCAGGCAAATTAGCGATTTTTGCCTTCTTCGAGACTCCAAATTGCGAAAACTCCTGAATGCACGACTATCCGGAGCTCGTCTGGACAAGTACATTTGAGGCCCCAGAAAAAAGAAATCACAAAGACGGGTTGCACATTAATTTATTCTTTTGTGTTCATGCTCTGTTGAGCTTAGTTGCGCTTTGAACGCTTGAGATGCGCAAGGAATAGGACAAAACTTTGTTAGTTTGTAAGCATTCTCGGCTTGGGTTACATCCCCAGTTTCAAGTGGAAAGCTAACGTGCCGACACGTCTAGAATTGTAAGGCAAACAGGGTCAGTGTTGCGTTCAGTTTGAAAGTCCACGCGCAGGTTGATAAATAATGTTTTGCTGTAGTTCACTATGTGTATTGTTTTATTTAGCAGGAGTGCTTCTTGGCGGCACGTTTTGCACATTGAGTTCATGAGCTTTCTTTTCTTCAGAGATACTGATATCTTTTGAACGTTTAGATTTTAGCACCTTTTGTTAGAGAGAGGCCATCATTGGTCCCTTCTGCTCGTGGAATGGCAGATTAAAAAAATTAGTTTTATATTTATTTTAATGTGAACTTGACAACTGACTGCTTGACAAAGGAAAGTATCAGTGTATTCGTATATTTTTTTGTTTACACAGAAGGTAAAAAGCCTCAGTGTAATTTTGATTGCTAGTTCAAACGCTTTTCTTTGAAGGTTTTTTTTATTATTTGACAGAAGTGGGGTTTTTTCTAATCACATTCGAGGCACATTGGGTGTATTCGAGGGCTTCTTTCAAGCTCAGAAAAATACCTTTATGTAGCATATATTGAGCAGTAGAATGGTGTGTCGGGAGTGTTTCATGTTGCTTTATAATTTTTGCACTGAAACTTTTCATTTAACTATAATGTTTGGGTATCGGAACAACTAATTGGCCCAAATTATGTAATTAGGCAAGATCCAAAAAGTAATCTGACTATGTCTATGCGACGACAAACAAGATCACCTTAGTTCTAGGCAGCTACGTGGCCTTTCGCATATTTTTAATTTGATTGCATGGCGGTTGGAACACCCTCCACACGCACACATAGTATATATATATATATATATATATATATATATATATATATATATATATATATATATAATGAACGAGACGAAAGGGGGTTTACTGAGTGGTCCAGGTTCTTATTAATCATATCATAAGAAGGCAACAAACAAGGACACCAAATCGAACGCAGGAGAAATTACTTGTACTTATTAACTGAATTAAAGCAATTATAAAGTAATGACAATGGAAGTGGATGAAAAAACAACTTGCCGCAGGTGGGGAACGATCCCAGGTCTTCGCATTACGCGTGCGATGCGCTACCATTTGAGATACCGTGGCACCGTTCTCTCATTCCCTTTTTGGGGCAGTTATGTGTTACTACTACTACCAACTCTGGCAGTGTTAGCTACCGCCACCACTCACAAACCTTGGCGGCGAATGTGGAACAGCCTTTTCTCCGGCGTAGTTACGACAATGTCATCTTTTTGGGAGGAGGCAACTCGACAATAAACCCGCACATGCTACCTCAAGGCATCAATGTTGCCACATTTGAAAGCCTCATTAATTAATTAACTAGAAGAAGGGGGATTAAGTGAGCGGCATGCTTTCTCATTAATCTTATCATAAGCCAACCAGCAAAGATACCAAAGACAACCCAGGGCAAATTACTTGTACTTACTAATTACAAAAATTATAAATTAATGGCAATGAAAGTGGATAAAAAAAACTTGCCGCAGGTGGAGAATGATCCCATGTCTAGGAGTTCAGAATTTCGGGCTAAATGGTTCGACGCATCAATTGAAGCCATAGCGCTGGATTGAGACATAGAAAAAAGACGACAGGACGTGGGAGTCCTGTCGTCTTTTTGTCTGTGTCAATCTAGCGCTATGACTTTGACTGATGATGCCATGTCTTCGGATTACGCCTGTGGTGCTCTACCAAATGAGCCACCGCGGCGCAGTTTTCCCATCCACATTCTGGGATATGTGTTACTACTAGAAGTAACCTTGGGAGTGGGAGCTGGTGTTACCACTCCCATACCTTGGCGGCCGATGTGGAATATCCTTTTCTTCCGCCGGCGTCACGAGAGCGTGATTTCTTTAGTGAAGGGTCAGTCCTAGTAGTAACACATCATTAGTGTAACTAATGATTAGTGTAAGACATGGCTAGTAGTAACACATGGTTAGTTCTAGTAGTAACCCATAAATACCCCAGAAATTGGACGGGAATACGGCGCCATTGTAGCTCATTGGTAGAGCATCGCACGCGTAATGCGAAGACGTGGAATCGTTACCCACCTGCGGCAAGTTGTTTTTTCATCCATCTTCATTGCCATTACTTTATCATATTTTAATATTCAATTAGTAAGTACAAGTAATTTCCCCTGTGTTCACTTCGGCGGCTTTGTTTGCTGTCTTTTTATGATATGAATAATAAAAAATTGGGCCACTAGGTTAACCCATTTTCCCCTCGTTCATAATATATATGTGTGTGTGTGCGTGTGTGTGTGTTTGTGTACGTGTGGACGCGTTAAAATGCTGACAGCCACGATACCTTTACCAGCTGGCAAGTAAGGAAAAGGCTGCCTTTCCTCGCTACGTCTCCACTCAGCTGCAGAATATTTAGGTTACATATGCCGCAGTATCCACAACCGCAGTTTCGATACGAGGATTGATGCAGTGGCTGTGAATTACTTTATCTTGCGTTAGGATCTCGCTGTCCGAAAACCAATTTTTTTACGTCCTGCGTACGCTGGTCGATCCAGCAACAGCACCGAGGTGAGTCGTGAAAATCTGTTGGTCAACCTTTGAGCTTATTACTCAAGATGCTCCCGCTTGGCTCCAATGTACATCGCTTTTTTATCACGAGAAGCCTACGAGTCTAAAGATTTGTTCCCGGTACAGTCGCTTCTTTATATATGTCCCAGCTTCTTTTTACGGCAACAGGACTAAATCAACTACCGCAGCAAGAAGTAATGATTCTGCAGAGGAAGAATAAATTTGAAACTAAGACAGGCCAAAGCTACCACTCGTGTTTGTGAAATTGCGAATGGTGGGCAGGCATATCCTTGCGAAATACGGGATAATTCACTGAAAGTTTGGCCTGAGCTTAACCTCTGAATATTCTGCACTTTAGATCAATGTTTTCTACTGCGCGCTCAGA